>NC_026476.1:6355093-6390402 GCF_000240135.3 Fusarium graminearum PH-1
GATCTTGTTACGTACAAAGCCAGATTCACCACGAGAGGGCAGCAAGGCAAGATCGGCAACGGCGGATATCCTGGGGTAACAGGCAATAGAGTTCACTCAAGACACATGCCATATGTTATTCGGACTCATCAGCGTACGCGTCTTTGTGAGTCTATTACGTGAAAGAAAGACAGTGGAAGTGGAATCATGATACCACTACGACTGCGCCCTGTTTCTCCAACTCGCGCCGAGAGAAGAGACACGACAGCGTCTCTTCCTCCAGCCAAGACTACTCAAAAGTCACTCGAGTACAGTTACTTGTACTCCGGAGCATGCACCCCAGAAACAGCCTAGACTCAGGAGTTCCACACGATAAACTATCAAACCTGGATAATAAAGATACGGGTCCTGGGTTGCTGGGAAAGGAAGCACAAGTTTAATCTCAAGCGAGACCATTGAGAGGAATTACTCGTACGTATTTTTTACATGATGGAAATTGGAGATTGTGCGGGGGAGCAGGGGTGAGACGTTATCATTTTTGGAGACATGCGGAGAACGCAGAGACGGACAGGGAGAACGGGGGAGTGAGGAATGAAAGGAAAAAGGAACAATGTCTACACCTTCCTCTTGGGTAATTATTGATTGCTTCCCCGGTTCTGTTGAATGGAAATAGCACTGCCTCGATTGACTGGGTTTCAGAAGCTTTGATGCGGTGGGACGTTCATTGCGCGGTCAAGTCCCGAGGTTTGTCTGGCGTGAGAATGCTTTACTCACATGCCATGCATTCATATGCCAACTGTACTGTACACAAGACTTTACCTTACCTAGGTAGCTTCTCGGCGTTTATCTCAAACTGGCTGACCCCAACGGTAAATGGTGGCTGAAGTTCGCTCGTCCTTCTAGAACTCCTCCTCACCAACGTTGATCATCCATCTATATCTGAAAACACCAAAAGATACATTCACTTATACAAATCTCGCCAAGAAAAAACAATACCGATGCAAGATTTAAACATCCTCCACTTCCCCAGACTTTTGAATCTTGAAATTACGAAATGGAATAGAGGGACCTTTTCTTTTCAGCTAATTATTACTCAATGGTTTGGACATCCCCTGCTCTGAGCCGGCGCAACCCGTCTATGCCGACGCTTTCCATCACGAATCGAAGGTTTTTATGTTTTACGATCTGATTTAACCTCGTGGGCCTTTGCCTTTTCTCTGATGTGGCTTGTTTATCCCTACGGGACGATCATTCCGGAGATGGTGGTCCCGTTTGTAGGGCTGCTGGGGTAGTGTCGTGATATAATGGAAACTATGAGCTGTGAGTGTATCATGAGTTTCCTGTAGTGTGATACTTTGATGAGTAGGCATTGTACGTCTTGTCTTTACTAGGCTTGTAGCTGTTACTCTTATCAAGAATTGTATGTGATTATGTGAAGAGCAAGTAAAGATGTTCATGAGAATTGCTGTAACCAGACGTTGCGAGATTGCCTTTGTTGGGTCACTCAGTTGTAGAGTTGGCCACTCGAAGACTATTCTTCTGCAGTTCTAGAGCCGTATATACCGTTGCAGTTCTTGTCTGAAATAACGTCTGTATCTAGACTGGATTTTGGCAGAAATGAGATCGTCGAGACATTCGGGAGGATATACGGCTCGAGGGACCTTCCTACACTCTCATATCGGTAGTCAACCATGACTTCAACTAGCTACTCGGTCTCACTAGAAAACTCGCCAGAACATAGCAGTCAAGGTATTTTCGAGGGTGTTTTTGTGTAATATTTCAAGCATGGCTTACCTCCTCGAAAACGCAAGTCCAGTGTCAAAGGGGTTCTGATCGAGTCTGGGTGTTTTTTGCCACAGCACTTGGTCTACCAAAGGCATCGAGCGAGGTATTTACTACCTACCTAATATCCTTCTCGGCTGTTCTTGTCAATTGATAAATGATAGAGGAGGGGGAGAGTCTAACGAAGCGTTGCAATGCACATGGGAGGTACCAAAACTACTAAGCTTTCAGAGCCAAAGTGTAACTCGACAATAACACATGCACAACTTCTCGGAAATAGACAGGAAAATACTCGGCACTTTATCACAAGCAATATTTCATACCAGGTACCATTAGTTTTTAATTGCCAATGGCAATTTGCTAACACTCAACAGTATCCCCGTCCGCCTTCTGCCTCGACAACCCGCTCTCAACATCTCAACACCACAACCACTTCACGATACACGACCAGGATAAAAAGAAACGACATTGAAAAAAGAATATTCCAGCCGTCGAGGCTGTTCCAATGCGTAATCTGGGAATCGAACCCAGGGCTCCCCGAACCTTGCTGATGGCAACGGAGAATTTTACCACTAAACCAATTACGCTGGTTGTTGTTGTTGAAGACATCATTGCAATTGAACACTGAGAGGACGAATGGCTGAGACTGTCTTGTTGATGAGGTATCTCATCTCCAGCCTTCCGGCACCAGTCGCGGTACTGACCGATCAAGCGTGGCTCAAAAGTAAAACGGATGCATAAAGTGCATGCATGAGCTAAGGAACTAAAATATGATAAAGCAAAAGAGGCGATTTGGCATGGAGAAGTTCTGAAAGCCATCTCGATACTTCAACCAACACAAAGCTTTTTGTCCAAATTGCTTTCTGGTTCAGTCAACTATTTATTTAAAGCCGGGGCACTTTCAAGAAGCTACAGTTTGAAGGAATGGGACAATTGAGAACATGAGTGGTGTGAATCTCATATGAAAGCAAGAGTAGCCTCGAGGCATAAGAATAGTTGGCTGCTGGGAGCATAAGAAACGAAACTAGCAAGTCGGTTTATGCTATTTAGACTAGTCTTAGGTCTTTTTTACCTCAGTTTTATATCACAAAGCCCAAGAGCTCATTCTGAGTTAGTAGAGTCCAAAATTAAACTACTCTATTGTTTACTTGAGAGGAAGTCGTAAGAAGGACAGTAGATGGTGGCAGCTTGAGCAGCATGACAACACACTCAGATGACTTGAGACTATAACATGTGTAGGAAACTCGACAGTAGTCGAGGAGTGGCTAAGAAGTTATGTGATGTAGTGACAGGTGGAACATATTTGGGGACATTGCTGTATGGTATCTCAAGCAATGGCTTGTCTGTTTGGTGTATCACGGCTCTCAATGAGCTTCAAAACATTTGCCTGATACTTGGCGCTTGTATAAAGTCTCATTTTCTTTCAGGCTCGCAGTTTGTGATTATTTGAATGGTTGCAGAACAAGAAATTGTGACTATCACTTCTTACTTGGATCAGTTCTTTCGCCTTTCTCTCACATCACAACCCACGCAGCACTTTCGCTTGAGTTTACAAAAGACACACCAAGTCAATGTCTTCTAGAGTATCTCTAAGCACTCTTCAAAACATGGTGTAGACATTAAATAGCCTGTGATTTGTGTGACAGCTTACGTTGACATCAGTGATCCTTGAAGCGGATGGTTCAGGTGGTGGCTTCATGTTTCTTGTCTTTTTTTAACTGGCAAGCAAGAGTTCTGAAGGAAAATGGGTCAGTTGGTTTCTAGGTCTTCTTTACAATTGTATTATTGGTAGTGGCGGAGAGAATTAAACTTGCTTCTGAGTGAATGACATGTCCATACATAGCTTCCCCATAGTTTACACCGGTATCTGCCGTCAGTGTTTATCAACCTGCCGATACGATCTTAGTTTGATATAAATAAAACTACGCACACCTTTCTTTGTGAGCAAAGAGGAATAAAGAAATAAAATGTTTGATCAGACTATCATGATGAACGAACTCAAACGCCATGCTTCCAAGTCAAGTGTTGGTTACCCTAGAGGCATGCCTCCAATATCAGCCTCTCTTTGATGTATCACAAATCTCGAAAGAACAAGTTCAGAGAATCACGATAGAATGTAACCTCATACTCCAGTCAATGCCCATCGTAATACGGCGCTCGTAATTAAGGTGCTTCGTAAAACAGCGATTACGCAAGCCACAGTCTCGTAACGAACACTTGTCCCTGGAATTTCTTCTGAGACCTTTACCAAAGGGAAACAATCTCGTCGACTCAAAAAGACTCTACACCTTTTCAATCGAGAACAAAGAACAATACAAATCGTGATAATCACATTCGGTACTGAATTGCTCTATTGTTCACAGTTTCGGGGCATCAATAGAAACAACGCCCTCCAACATCCTCTTAACCTACAGCGTGCACGTGATAAAAGCGAACATGGCCCAGTTCTCTATCGCAACTCGGCCTCCTCTCACATTATCGCAGCTCGTAACCTTCAGCTCCCCTCCTATGGAAGCGTCACCGCTCACTCGCCAGCCTCAGCCCGAGGTCTTCACCCCGAAGATCATACAATTGTATGATTCTCTCTTCAAGGTAAGCAACCCCTGTTCAGCTCCTCATCCTCACCATGAACTAAACTAGCTTCCCTCTTCTAGGTAGATATCCGCACAAGCTTCAACTATGCGCCCGCGCCTCGACTGATCCGCCCTTGCTTCGAATTAGGATGACTACGATGATGAAGAGAAGACCGATGGCTTCTGGACCGAGTTTTTCCTCCTCAGACCCGATCGTGCCGCCCTGAAACGTATCCTCAACGACCTGAGCCCGAGCCATGTCTTGTCCCTCGATGTTCGCACGCAGGAGCTCTTTGCGAGGGCCGTAGCTACTGTCAAGGGCGCGCATAGCCTTGCGCAGCTACACGCGTTGGAAGTGAGTAGCACAGCACCCGATTGCAACACACGAGTTGGTCCTGACAGTTGCTAGACGCTCAGTGTCTTTCTATCATGCCTCCTCTCCAAGAGGTATCCTCAACCTAGTTCCGACATCATGGTTCTGCTCGCGGGACTCGACCACATCGATTCTGTCTTTACCGAGTTCGTCAGTGCTTTGGAGGCCATAATAAGGAACAGCAAGGACTGTAAGGACTTGCCATCGCATAATACGGTGGACCAGCTGACCCTGGTGTAGTGGACGTTCGATACAAGGCAATCGAAGTGTTGTTAGCGGTAACAGCTGGAGCTTACCAAACAACACTGTTGACATACTTGATTCAAAGAGATCTCTTCCCTGCAGTCATGAAGGTACGGCAACACGCCACAAGATGACATGTCCCCAAAACTAACATCAACACAAGTTCATTCAAGATTCAGCCACGCCGGACCAAGTACTCCAACCGTTCACATTACTAGGCTTGCTAGCCAACTACAACAAATTCGAGTTCCAGAATCCTTATCAACAACGACTAAATGACTTTGTCAACGAGGCTGTGATTCAAAAGATAGTTGGCGCCGTAGGACAAGCTTGCTCAACAGTTCGATCTCGGTATATCACCATCCAGGATGATCTCCCTGAAGGCTGGACCTTCAGTGCGACCCTCAACATGATCGGACTTGGTGCAATCGCGCCTGGACCAAAGCCTGTGAACAACCCAGTGTACGATGTTGAGACCGCCAAGGCTCTCTTCACACAGTTGTAAGTTTTATTGTCACGACGTATCTCACAACTCGACTAACGTTATGCTAGACCTGAGGAAGAAGCTGCTGTTCTTCTGGCTACATACGACTTTACTCACGCCAACAAGCTCTTCTGCTTCAACCTAGTCACAATGGCAGCAGAGCCAGATGCTGAGCAGCCCATCGCCAGCTACCTCTCTCTCACCTCATACCTTCTTCAGCACGCCTATCTCTCACCCCGAGCTACCTACTACGCTCATCTCAACCTCATGGTATTCCGCCTCCTTATTGAAGACCCCGCGATTTGCAAGCGTATCTGTAGCGATGATTCCCGCGTAGCAGTCCGTCTGTGTCGTCAACGCCAACCTTACCTCCCCTTTGTCAAGGGCGAGCGAGTCCTCGCCATATCTCTTCTCGATACCATGATCGATGCCGTGAATCATAATCTCAGACGTCGCCTCGACGTCAGCCTTTATACACTTTGCTTTGGTATCATGCTACGCATCATCTCGTATCTGTCTCGCACACGTACACGCTTGGAGTATCACTGGCCCGAGTTCTTCCGCTCCCTACTCTCCATTGTCCGCTTCCTCGCCACATATACAGCGGACCTCAAGGATCTACCACATATCGACACCCTCCTCGACCATGTCGTCAACCTCATCGCTCTCTCCCTTTCCGCCGGCGAGGCCTTTCTCCCTACACCCGCTGACTACGACGATCTCTTCTACAAGGTCGTCGAGTCAGGCGAGGTGCTTACTAAGTTCAAGGAGAACTACCGCTTGGCTAACCGCCACAGCAACTCCATCGATACTCTCATCAACGTCAGCGCACACTACAACCAGATGCTTTCCGAGGGTGGTGCGAGCCGTCGCAAGCCCAGTCTTTTGACGACACAGGAGGTCACAGAGGTTATTCGTCAAGGATACGAGACGTTAAGTATCCAGGCCAAGGAGGGCTTGGACTCATGGGAGCGATACAGGGAGGCGGACGAGAGGACTCTGCTCAAGAAGATGGCGAGAGCAGCAGTTGGCGACGTTCGTGTTATGATTGAACGGTAGAGCAGGCAGTTGAGTGGTCTAATGACATGATGCGACTGGTCCCGGGGTAGATTCTAATGACTACATACATCCCTCGTGTGATTGCTGAGGCTGTTCTACCAGTACTTCTTTGCGAATCGCATCTCCGACAACACTCCATCCCCGATAGCATCCCGGACCAAAGTCCGGACTTGCACAATCAATGTCATAGTCGTCGTCATCGTCATTATACCAACAAAATCACGACTCATGCCTCGAATGTTCCAGCATCTGCCGTCTTACTCGGACCCAGATCATCTCGCCTAGCTATAATAAGATCCACGTATACTATTTCCTGCCCTGCACTATGCTTGCGAGTATCCTCTTGACCCTGACACGAGACCAACATGACGCTGTATACAGTGTGTTTATGCGTCATGTCAGCAGCATCTCGGCGGCTTTAATTACATTGTTGTCAAAGAAAGTTTCGGTAAGACCGGGACTATGAACCATAGTGTCAAATGGAACATGAAACAACGATTGTCCATTAAGTATCGGTAACATCGCGCTGTCTTGTAAGGAACTACATCCAAGTCTGAGCCTCATCAAACTAGCCACAATGAGATAGCACATCGCAACGCATAAGAGGGATGGACCTTGTTAATTAGCGGTTATTATGACCGAGGTAGTGGACGTAACCTTGATGAATAACTAAGTAAGACAGCATGTGTCGTGTGACCTCGTCCATGATGGTGGTCTGGTGGTGTAGATATTCGACGTCGACGTTCCAGTATATAGCATCCACGATCTGCTACAAGATGGCCCGGTACGGCGACATGCAATGAAGATCATCAAGTGTCACCGTTGAGACTCGAGACACAGTTTCACCGCACGAACCAAATAACGAACCAACCGTCCCGCAAAACGTGCCGCTAGCAACATTTTGACAGGAGACAAGGGTCGGTGCTACTGTACATAAAACCACGTGGGCGGTATTGGGAGGGATTGCGACGTTGTTTTGCCCTCAGTAATGCGCCAGACTACTAAACAAATGACTGCTAGTTTGCGAGATGGGCATATCGAACTGCCAAACTGACTTTAGTGATGCGACAGATTATCATAACTGGTACATAGTATCGTTATCGTAGTATTGTGACACCGGAGACGCCGCTGGGCCTACGCCCTGTGACTGGAAAGTCTTGGTTCCGGTTCCGTGGGAAGGGCACAGCAGTTAGTTAGTTAGGGCGTGTACTAACTATTGTGATCTCTCTCATTTCTCTCCTTCGCTTCGCCTGAGATTCCGACGATATGGTGACGAGACGAGGCTCCCATGCTTAGCTTGGAGTCACAAGCCAAGTTGAGGCATCCGTAAGAGTGTCTGATCGCAATAACGTGAAACCCATCTGTTTCTTCGAGTTTCGGCCATATTCTTTGCCGAACTTCAACTACCTATGCAGCAGCGCCTCGTTTCAATGGTAATCTCTTCATAAGCAGAAATGGTTCTCTCCATCACCAGCCAAGATCAAAAGGTCTTGGAGTTAGAGCCCAATCCAACCTAATCTGCCCAAAACGTGCTGCTAAGTGGCCCTGCCCATTTGAGCGATCTACCTGGATACCCTAATACTATAACGACATCCCAATTCGAGGACTTTCCATGGCCGATCATCATGTAACTCAATCAGCGAACGGGGTGTAGACTTATTGCCAGTAGCCAGGCATCAGCTTTCCCTCGTCAAGGTGACATGGGATAGCGGTCGAGACGGTCGTCGCTTGTGAGCCGAGAGAAACCATGCCAAAGTTGGACCGGTCATTTGGCTGAATATGGCCCCCGGCTTCAGCGGATAGATTCCCGCCAAGTTTGACAGGCCCACCGAGCAGTGCAGTTGAAGGAAAAGAAGAAGAAAAGACATTAATGAGACCCAACACAACTGAATGATGATGGTATCAATCCAGCCGTGGGCAAGGACAGGCCTTGGTGGATGTTGTTGTATCGAGGCACGGCTCGTCAAACAAGGTCAAGCATTCATGTAAGGTGATAGCCAAGATGTGCGTGATGGCGAACTGAGTAAACTCTCATGGGTCTTCTCTCTTGTCTCTCGCTTCGCGTTAATTATCTGGTCGCAACCTAGTAATTATAAGGGAACAGCATGCGTCCAGGGTGCTGCAACGGTGAAGACGAGGCGTTACTAGCGCCGGCATGTCTGCATGTCTCTTTACCCATGTCCACGCCTTTTTTTATTTTATTTTTCACCCAGCAATTGTGAAGCATACGAAGCCAAGACTTACTTAGCTCGTACGTAGAAATTGTGACAGATGACAGCTAGCTATCGTAGTATTCGTATACTTGCAGTCGGATTGATATGTGAGCCGAAGATATTGCCTCAAAGATCAGTCCTCAAGAGTTGAGCAAAGGGAAAAGTACCTGGGTCGCAGTCAGCAAAGCAACGCAGAGTATATCAATCAATCGGGTGATGTGGTTACAATAGATCAATAGTACAGTAATCAACCACGACTATCCCATGCATTACAATGTGACAAGACGTACAGTCTATAGGGCCTCATCACCTTCGCCTCCGCATTTCCCGTATACATAGTAGTGGCGTACCTGATCTTGATCTGCAAATACAGTATTATGTACATTTTGCCAGGCCTCAGCTCCACACCGGCGTGTGAAGAAAATGCCACCCAAGGCACAGTGTCTGAGGATGTGAAGAGGCATTGCTCGATCTAGTCACGAATCCACGAAGCACCTGATATACAGAGTATGCCTCGAGGATTGTGTTTCCAGCATCTGTGTATCTCCACAATCTTGGTCTTTGTCCAGGTATCGAATGACGTGATTCTCCTCTTGAAACGAAGCATAGCATGCCGACAACGGGCTTTTCGGTCAAGGGAATGGTTCAAACTGGAGTAGACAGACGATCCCTTATACGATGCAACGTGATGTGATGCGATGCAGGGAAACCCTTAACATGCTGTGTGCCAGTGAGTGAGGCCATTGCATATCCACCAAACGGGGAAAATGCCACCTCGCTCGCTCTCTTCCTTCATCTCCGTCGATCAATCACACCACAATTACATGACTGGAAAATCACATGCGATTGGCATACATAGTAGCAGAAGTAACAACTCCCCTGCATCTTACTTACATCAATGCAGGAACCCGACCGAGCATGCTGCACCAATCGCCTCTTAGGCCATTGTAAATAAACTCCGTGTCCCCTGACTGAAACCGCGCTTGACGCGTTGACAGCTGTATCAAGACACTATAGACCTGGAGTGCGATTACAAGGCCGTTGAACATCATGATAGCAGGTCCGCGCGTCTTCCTTGTGGGATGAACAGTGTCGTGTTGGATTGGATATTGGTACGCTGATTACCGTAATCATTAATAATCCCCCGTTGTACGCTTGTACTCCGTACAATGTAACGGTCTGTTAGAGATCCTTGCTCTTTCGCAAATAGGCCCTCGACCCTCATCAGTTAGTGACGTCGTATTGAGAGCCGCTGCTCTTTGTCGTTGAGTTTGAGTCCTGGGCCAAAAAAAGCTGTGTGTAAAGCGTTACAGAGGTTTTTCTAGAAATCGTCAGGGCCAAGTCATGAAAATGACTGTCCAGCCTGTTACGCTTCATTGTGAAAAGGACATCCAATCATCATGGTTCAGTATGACAATACATGCGCACGATTGATAAAATTCGGAGCAACTTGATGGAGAGGTGCTTCAGGGTAGCCATGGGGTAATTTATGACTTAGATCTAGAAGCCACATGAGATGTTTCTTCCTCTGTGATTCATATTAGCAACTGAACAAATGCAACACAGCCAGCAAGCCTTACCAACATTTGCACCAGCCCCACAGCGAATGCTGAACCACATTGACGGGACTGATGTCTCCTATATTTCGATCTTGTGTTGGCCAGGACTGCCAAGTATCGGCACGGACGATAAGTTGATGCCAATTTGCTTACATACAAAGTAAACCTCAGAGGATTCGAACCTCGCATAGTAGCTTATGTAGAGTACGTGCGCATCGTTCCTGATAATCGTACATAGGGACAAGATACTTCTTGGGGATCGCTCGAGATTCGTTGATGCATTCGAAAATAGTTGATGACTGGTTGGATAAGTTCAAACTCCTGTCGGCGGATCATCTTACTACCTCATCATGAACTGATAGTGGCATTTATGTGCTCAAACCATGCCCGAAATAGACTGAGCCTATTTGTATCGTTCTCAAGTAGCTCACTTTCGGTTGAGAATCACCAGTGCTAAAGTTCCCAGCAGCTGATCGAGTTCAGCCGCACAGTTTGGATCGTAGTAATGGTCATGCCAACGCCCTCTTGATATATCACAGTCTACATGCAGTAGTCCTGACCCTTGATATTCTTTTTGTGGAAAATGAGCTGAGTGGCATGGATTTACTGTTCAGTCTGTCGATCATAACAACATGCCGCCCGAGGTCCAAGGAAACCTCGGCAGTTGAACAGACACTTCTGCTAGCCCTGTAAGTATTCCCAACGAGCCCCGTATTGCCCGTCCCCTCTGCTGCGTTTGCAGACTGACTCGGGTTTCAACACGCCTGACTGTGCCGGAAGAGATCGTCGCTAGCCTCACTCGCCCCGACGACGATTGGCACTGCATCTAACGCCATGCCATTGATTTTGAATCTGATATCATAGACACGGGACAAAACGCCGACTGGGCGTCTGCCGTAGACAAACTTGGATCCGTGCGTTGTCAAACACCACAATGAAGCGCACTTACAAATGCTGCTAGACTGTACAGTAGTTGTGCTATCCCAGCAAGTGGACTGTTTGTTTCGTGTAAAAAATCACCAAATAAGCAAAACTGTTAAACAGGTATCGACCTGCAACCGTTAGGGCACGGCCAGCCGGGGAACAGATCCTAGAGCCGCTAAACGAGGCCGTTCGTGGTGATTGAAGGCCTAAGGTTGGTCCAGAGAGTTCACATAGCACCAGCCAGCGCGCGGATAAATTCCACGATGTCTTGGAGGCTCCAAAAACATTCTAACGTACCGGGTTCCTGGTGTCTGCCTGTTGACGGTGCGCTGTACCGTAACTAGCTGAGGCAGTATCCGTAGGTCGGTAGTATTCTTGTCGGAACCGGGAAATGCCGTGCTAGACCCATTGCTAGGTAGTGAACTAGTGCGCGAGTTTTGCTTTTGATTATCTCCCGCCCGCTGTCTGTCTTTATTACTCGTAATTGGCACGGCCCTCCTCGAGGGTTGTGCGCGGCTGGCATTTCGATACTGGTGTTGCTGGAGTTCCTATCCGCAATATGCAATGCTGCGCTGCCATTGCGCGTAGATCACAGGCAAATAACCATAAATTTCGCAAAGACTGCAGAAGGGACAAAGCCATGTTGGCCATTGCCAAGGTGCACACGGGTGATTTCGCCAGATTCGCTGATCAGAAAGCTCCCCAACAGGACGCCAAATACTGTTTCTTTTTCTTTTCGCAAACTCCACCAACAGAGTGGTTAACAGATTGACGATCGAGCGCCATAGGCGGCGCCTCCAAGTTTCAGGTACCATCACCAAATCTATCCAATAGGCGTGATTCCCGTTCTTTAGATTGGCAATCCGTGTCCATGATGGCGCACTACTGCATGAACTAAGACGTTGCCTGCATGGGTAGCACAGCAAACTTGAGATCCGCGTCGTGTTGCTTTGATCTGCTTCACCATCATTGTAGATTGCTTCCATTCACACCCAGAGTTGGTAATCCACTCAAGATCAGAGATTGCCTTGTTGGTTAAGAGTAGTGGGACATGAATCTCACCCCACGCCCCAAATAGATATGTCTTTGCCAGCCGCACCGGGCCTGCATTTGCCGAACGCCATGAGAAAAAGTGAGAACATGGCGTCGAATTTAGATCCCCTGGCTGTTTGCACACAAAAATCAGATAGCAGTCTTGGTTCTTTCGAAACCTAGCGCTGATCTGCTAAACACAACGGCTCACCGAAGCCAACACGCAGTGGTCGCTCAGCAGGCGACATAATGCTAGTCTGAGATGAAATGTTGTGACGTACTCACTCACGGCTTGAACAATTGCATTTGCTTGTGTCTCTTCAACAAAGTTAGCGTGCCGTGGGGGCAGGGCGCCATCCCTGTTGCGAAGTCGGTAGGGGACCAAGCGGACCAATCCTTTTTTTGGGCAGAGGAAGCGGCCCGGTGCGACTAGAAACCACCATAACTGGTCGCTGCAATCATCATTATCGTGACAAACAAGAATATTGTAGATCAGCGTGGGAGACGGAGACTAGCGCAAAGCTTAGTACGTATTCCGTGTGTTGAGCGATGAGAAACGGAAGCGTCCAAAGCGTTTTGTACCCGGCTCGTTTGGTAAACCGTCACTAACAGACTCTTATTCTCATAGGATGGCTTGTATATCCGTAGGTGGAAGTGCAACAAATCTGACGGCCCGTCCACTATCAGCGCCATCCGTTTGTCGTACCCGTTCCAGCACTTGTACCACAGTTGATCACAGATCATCATCGAGTTGCCGGAAGACCATATCCATCAGCTTTAGATTGATGTGACGAGACAAGATAAAGTTTTCGGATCATGATGAGAGACTTAGGTAGCCTTGGTGTGCATCACGTACTTCAGGTTGGAGGCACGTAGTCTAACAGCGGCGTCTCTCACCATTATGCGCGGGCCGGATATACGGAGTAACTTTTTCTTAGCCCCACCGAGCGCTTGATGTTCTGGTTGTCCGGTAACCCAGAGCTCATAGACACGAGCTTGGTAGTGTATTGAAAAAGCTGAATAGCTAACCAGCCTGAAAAATCTTTCGTGGTTAAATTTTGGACTTGCATTTTGAACTCCGCAATGATACGCACAAGCATATAGCGCTGTGGAACTGTTCTTCAAGAGTCTGGGCGAGCCTGCAACCAAGGCTTTCCTGGAACTAGATTCGAATCTGTTACTAACGAATTAGATGCCACTGTTCAGAAATGAGAATTCAATTCGCGAAAGGCGAGGATCGGTGCAAAAAGTCCGTTGTTACTTCATGTATCCGTGACGAGGAGACTGTTGGCTGGGTAAAGGTAAGAAGAACCCGAAGAGACAAGCTGGGTTGAGTGGAGACATCTTCCGGATGGAATCCTTGTGGGTGGCTTGCTTGAAGCAAAGCAAACTGCTTCCAAAAAATGCCTGCCGTTGCACTCGTTGCAAGATCAACCAACAAATTACCCGAGAAAACATATGTGTGTAGGTGGTACGTAAGGACTTGGCTTCGGTTACAAGCAGTTGATGGTGATAACGTGATCTCGACCTTCTGCAAGGAAATATGCGGACGTCGATTTACGTCCAGTTGCAAGAGCTGGGGTCAACCAACTGCTGTTTCCCGACTCCCCCCTGTTAGTGTCCAGACAAGCATGGAGAAACCTCGGAGACCAGCTGGGGACGTAGGTGAATGAATGGGTTCTGGTTTTCGGTTGTGACTTCGCCTATGCTGAACTACCAGATTTCGAAACAGAGACTCGGTGTAATCAACAGGCTAATGGTAACTGGTGATATCAAATGTCTTTGGGGTTCCTTTATTGCCAGGCGAGAGAATGCCGGCAACCTGCGAGATGAAGCACGATGCAATGCCTGGCCATAACGTTCGTTTTGTTGAGTGGGGCTGGGTGCGGAATTACTTTGATGATCGCATCATATCTACACCAGGTAGGTCGTGAAGAAGGATTCACAATTGCGATATACCAGACAGACACCCCATTCGCAGATCGTCATATGCATTGACAAATAACAACTTTGCGTCGAAGGTGTGTTTTGTTCCTGTTGTTTGCTGTAGTTTCGACATCCGATCGCTTGTTAGATAGCGTATATCAACCGAAAGCATTGCTACGCCGCGAATCGACAGACCACAAGGGCTACAGTTGCGGGGCGTTAGCAACGGATAGACGGGCGATCCATACATAAAGGTACGCTATGTATGTATTGTTGATAGTCAAGGTACGGAGTACGGCATCGACGCCTTGTGTTTGAGTGCCAAGATGTGTATGGACACAGACGCTGTGCCTCACAAACAAGCACTATATACAGCATTGGCAAGGTTTTAGGCCGGAAATATCAATGAAAACGCAGGTGAGGCTGAGAGGCCCCAAGATAAGGCTGGATTTATTGTGTGTAAGAATAAGAACGCACAGCCGCAAGCCAATAGTGTGATTGGACTAGCTGAAGTGCCGTTCAAATCCGTAATTGACAGTGAGATATCACTAGTTTAGTTGACGATTGATCTCGGCGCTCTTGCAATCTGCAAACAAGACACTTGGACGGTATAACAGGGTCGGGTATAGACAGGGGTAAAGCCGTCGTTGGGTATCGGGGAGGCTTCGCGGAAGCAAGGTCGATGGCCAGGAGTCAGGGATCATGTCGACCCCCTGGCCTGGCAGTTCTGGCAATGGCAGTTGGCTTGGACATCAGCCAGTCCCTGTCAGAATATTCGAAAGGGGATTGATGTCACTAGCCAATCTTTAGCGTGAAGGCAAAGGTCCGACTTCCAATCGCGTTTGAGCTGCAAATTGAGAGCATGGAGATGCGACAAGCGAAAGTGAGGTAAAGAAGCAATGACGATTGCAAGTACAATACTGGGCCCTATGGGTCTGAAGCGCAATAACCTTGGAGGTGATCTGGGAGGACTCCGTGTCGACCCATCCGAAAAGACAAGTAAGGATCAGGGTCTTTTGTCGATCTATGCTCAGGTGTCAGTCAGTGACGGCGAGGAAAAAGAAACGTTTTGCGGAGAATATTGGATGAACCGCT
This sequence comes from Fusarium graminearum PH-1, assembly GCF_000240135.3. Taxonomy (NCBI): domain Eukaryota; kingdom Fungi; phylum Ascomycota; class Sordariomycetes; order Hypocreales; family Nectriaceae; genus Fusarium; species Fusarium graminearum. The sequence goes on from NC_026476.1 coordinate 6,370,336, forward strand.
GCTGCACGGGTCGTGTCGTGGTGATGCTCAGGAGTGAGTCAAGCCAATCACCCAATAAAACAGTCAAAGCCATCAGCTTGCAGGAACGAAAAGTCAAAGCGAGGGGGAACGCGAAAGTGAGGCTTAACTCAAGACCTGCAAGGCAAGCGCCAGGAGGTGTCAGTTACGGTGTTGGTGCTACCTGCCATAATGATTCATGTGACTAACTTAGTAGGTAGCAGGCGCAGATTTGATGACATTTGACAGAAGGTGTACTCCGGGTTCTTTCCATTTGCGTTCACCTACCGACGGCCTACCTATCTAAATTTGGCAGAGACATTTGGAAAATCTAGAAGCCTCTGCCCCCGTCCTTTCCCCATAGACCCTGCATTTTCAGGAAATTCAATATTTTGCCTCGATTAAATGATGTTGATACTCAGATAATGTCGCCAGACGCCACATCGCGTGGTTTAATATTCTCTGCGGGGGTTCCAGAGCATTTAGAACCATGTTCGAAACGCCAGATTATCGAGTGTCGCTGCAATGGCGCCGCCTCAAACAACAGTCTGCATTTTCAAGACGCTGTTGATCGCTTCGTACGAGTAATTACTCTAAGTGCGTACAGCGATTGCGCCGTCATCGTACTTTCAAGGAGCTGCCTATGGAGTGATGTGTCATTCTGGCATCCTAGCGAGAACCCTGAATTTTTCCTTTTCATTTTCCCTTATTTGTCTCGTTCCTTTTCCCGACGCAATGATCAGCAGCTAGTGGATGACGAAAGCATGACTGAAGGCAGATCGTGCTCTGGGAGAGGCTGTGTCGTGAGATGAGCAAGCAAACTTGGGCCCTTCTGTGTTCTGTACTTCATGTCATGAATGACATCGAGTTCTCGGGAACCAATCGTTTTCTCACTAGAAGAACAGGAGAAAGGGGCGCAACGCCCACCAGCTAGTATTGTCTATGCCATAACCGAACCAAGGAGACGCCGTCTTGTTCGAATCGTGCGCCGAGTGGCATACTAATTTGGAGCCGGCTCTTAAGTTGAAGCAATTGGTGTGTTTCTTGGTGAATCTAGACGCTCGACGGCGCCGACGTAGTCACCAGGTGTGCGGTGATCCGAGTTTGGCACAAACAAGTATTTGTTGGTTCTACGGACAGAAACATTCAACATGCCGCGGTTATTGGTCCATAACGCTCTAATGTTGGGTTTCAATGGAGAACTATAGAACGCGAATTGATAAATCCAAGAGTTGGCAACGAGGACATAATTGTAGATCCGGCATGGCATAGCATGTCATCGGAGACCGAATATACCCGCTTTTTACGAGGCAGCCTCTGCTCTGTGCGTGCTCTACTACTATTGTGGCCCAAGCTGTGCTATCAGCTCGTTCGGCGGTTTCGTGGGGAGTCGGTGACAGCAATAGCTTGCGGCTGAGACGGTCTCGTGGACCCAGGACAAGTCGCTGCCCGTCGTTGAAGATGCGAAAAAGGGGACTGGAATATCTCCACAGAGGTTTGTTTCTATTGAGTCATTGCGGCCACCGATTAAGTCTGCAGATTCCTCGCTCCAGGCCTGGCTGGCTGGCCATGCAGGTTGGTCGAACTGTAGCTCCATTGCGATGCTGAAGCGAGACGCAGGAGAGTGCATTGGCTCGCCCATCTTGCATATCGCCTGCAGCCCAGCTCAGGAACAGGTGAACTAGGGCTCGACTAACAGTAGAAGAGGAGGCACAAAACAGGATCCAGGGAGCCAATTGCATTGAATGGTTGAAAAATAGTTTCTCAGCTGTTTCTTTCGTTGTCGCCCTTTGCGCTGCCGTCTCGACCTACCCGGCACCGCTGATATTTTACACACATATACGCTTAGCATGAGTGATAGACTCCCTTGATGTTGGGATCGTGGCCCAACCGTTTACGGCTTTGCTTCGGAGTCAACGCAATAATCTATGCATTTAGCCATCATCGCATGGCTAAAAATACCGTTTATATTATAGCTGCAGTATACTTTACCACAACAACAACGGTGGCATTCAATCCGACAACCTGTTACGCTAAACTGTAAAATGAAACCGGCAATAGTTCGTGTGATGAGGGCTCCCATCATGCCAACCGCCAGAGCGGTCATGTCTTCTGACTCGGGATCAATTCTCCGTCCATGATGTTCCCTTTGTGGTGCGGAATTCCCATGTACAGTCTTGTACGATAACAACCCCTCTTCTCTCTTACGAGGCCAGTTATTTTACGAGCTCAACACGACGCGACACGATATGCACAGACGATGCATGAGAGAGGAGAGAGGGAACTTGTGGAGTGGAACCAAGGCCGTTGATATCTAACGTTATTTGATGATAAGTGAAAGTCTGTTCCAATGTTATTGGATTTTTACTTTTCTTGGGAAATTCACAATTTTTTTCTTAATTCTTATTCTTATCTCGTAGCGCAATCTGGCCTGTTTTGGTGAAGTGCCAGTGTTGGTGCTTGATGCAACGTTCTCAGAGACATATCTCTCTCCCTTGGTGGTGATGGATGGCCTCGATGATTTACGGCACACACACTGTAATAGGAACATAGTGAAAACGGGCCCATTCACACTCCCCTCCTCTCTCTCTCCACGAGCCAAGCCCAAGGGGTCATTCTCTTTCGCCCTAGAGTGCTTGCTCTTAAAAGCTTCGCTGTGGCCTGGTCGAGTCTAACTCACCTGCCGGACCACCGGGCCCTTGATATCGGCTCAGAAGCATTTTTTTTTTAGCTGCCCAGACAACAGGGGGATGCGAGCAGTTAGCTCTCTCGCTCGATTGAGCGAGAGGACCCCCAAGCCCCTGGTAGCTGTACCGTAGTGGGATAAACTCCACTGTCTACGACGGTGATATGTAAGTAAAGGCGCAGCATAGTAATAAAGTCGGGTAGATAAAAGTTATGGTTAGTTGGAAGAGTGAAGCCCCCACTCCATGAGACTAGGCACAATCAATGGCTCTCCAGTACTCCGTACCTGCGTACTGACTGTACGTACGTAGGTACTTGCAGTAAAACGCCACTCGTCACTTACGGTGTCTGTTTCTCCACTTCTCACTTCTTCTCTCTCGAGTGATTGTGACTGTTGTACCTTGAGAGGTCTTTGCCCCCTGATCAGTTTCACAGGGGACCTGGGATTGGATTTGGGATTGGGGGCGTGGGGTTATCTTCCCACCGACCTTGCCCTGGCACCTTCAACACCAAAAAGCCCACATCGACCCGTACGCTATCTCCTCCACCCCCTGGAACTTGGGACAGACCGGGGGGCCCCTGAGCCGACAAAAGAATCCTAGACAGCGAGAAAGAGAGTAGAGCCAGAGGACGGAAAAGAGGACTCCACTTGACTGACGAAAGACGTGGGTGTGGTGTGGTGTGGCCACCAGACCCAGGAACTGAGAGAAGAGAGTCTCGCCAAAAGACTAGGTTAGTAGTAAGAGTAAGAGTAAGGTACCAAGACTACCAGGTCACTACCGACTAATAAAGTGAATGTGATAATACCGCCGCGTTCCCCAGACCCCGACGTTTTGTTCCCATCTCTTCCTCCTCGACTTTTGACTCGATTCGATTCGACTTGTGCCTATTTCAACTTTGTCTCTTCTCATTGTTTGTTGTTAGTGTGTGCTTGGGTTCCGTTTACGGTTTTTGCATTTCACGTATTGCTTCTATCACTGCTTCCGACAAGACTCTGCATCACAGCCAGATATAATCCGTCATCGCCTGATTTGGTATCGAGCTCTCACTCTCACTACCTCAAGGACAACAATCAGCCCCTGCTCGGTCCACCTCAACCACTTCATTCCATCAAACTCTTGGTCAGCGTGGACAGTTAGACGAACGACTACACTCAACACCAAACGACGATACATCGACGAAACCAAAAATTGATTGCGATTGGCCAATTGGACTGAACAATTCGATACATCACTCAGTGTTTGAACTTGGACAAGGTAAGCTTATACGAGGAAAAACCCTAGCGAGCAACACCAATTTGTCTCTTACACCGCACTGCCATTATCTTGTTTTTGTCTTTTTTCCCTTTTTCCACCGTTGGTACGTACGCAGGTACCACATGTTATCCGCAGCGAGGCACATGCACATATAGTGTCTGGGATGGTCAAGCAAGCATGCGTCTAGAGGTGCATCGCAGGCTACATACATCATGCATATGGGCGGATCGTGCCGTATGTATGTATGCTTCAGGCGAGAACAGCGGGCTTGTGTCTTGTCGTGTCGTGTTGATGATCTGATCTTATAGGATCCAATACGAGACGAGGTGAGAGGAAAGACAGTACTATTGTTATATGATATATGACAAGATGCGATCAGATGAGGAAGGGAAAGGAAACGAGGCACGCAACTGTCCTGGACAGTCCACCTGGATTGGATGGAAGTCCAGGGCTCGGTCCAGTGGTTCCCTTCCCTATCCCTACCCTCTCCGCACTGCAACTACCTGCCTGGCCTCAACGTCCCGGGTCCTTCTCCGCCATAAGCCCCTCCATTTTCCAACGTCTATCTACCCGACGCCTTCACTGCGGAGCAGGTCCCCCCCTGCCATCTTTAGCATTCCTTGACACTCTCCATCCTGTCTCCCTTCATTCCATTTCCGTTCTTCTTACAACAATCAACTCACTCATATCCTCTCCCATGTGACTTACTTCAATTGACCGACTGACATTCTTCCTCTTTTCCCCAGCCAACCGACTTTCCCTCGCTCGATTTTCTTGTTGCCGTGGTGCAATTCCATCAGACCTTCATCCGAACATCATCACGACTTACACCATTGGCATCGACATTCAGCAAAGTACATCAACTTTCAGCTCGTACGCATTGTTCTCTTGGATATCCTGGTACAATTGATTGTTGAGAAAAGGTCAGGAAGGAATTAAAGAAAGGAACAGACCAGGACGGATCGATACTCTCGGATCGAGTGGTTGTGTAGACCAACCCGGCCGAAGTGTCCCCCAATGATCTAAACGACAACATCGATTGTCAACGGCAATCGCACGCAATGCTCAGCAATCAATCCATGCGAGCCAGTCTCAAAGTGGCACCTCTTACTATCACCAAATCTCGAACCGATTTATCTGGAGATGCTTCATCGACCTCAGAGAACGACACCAGCCTCTACTCACAATCACAAATGACACCACCCGCTACTCCAAACGGCTCGCAGGAAGACCTGTCACCCGTTCCCTCACCTCAGTACACTCCTCCTCCAGTCTTCCATAACTTCCTGCGAGCCTTTTATCCTTTCAACCCCAACTATGTTATGACCGACTCGAGCGTGACGTTGCCTCTTAACGAGGGCGACGTCGTGTTAGTGCACTCTATCCACACCAATGGATGGGCTGATGGCACATTGCTCATCTCTGGTGCCCGAGGATGGCTACCAACCAACTACTGCGAGGCCTACGAGCCTGATGACATGTGCAGCCTGCTGAAGGCTCTTTTGAACTTTTGGGATTTGCTTAGAAGTACATCCGTCAATGACAAGGAGATCTTCGGTAACCAGGAGTTTATGAAGGGTATCATTGCGGGTGTTCGATTCTTATTGGTAAGTTCATGCAAAACGCTATAATTAATTATTTTCTAACAGAGTTTACAGGAACGAACAAACTGCCTAAATAAAGATTCCCTGTGCATTACAAGGAGCGATGCATTGCGCAAGTGCCGCAAATCTCTTCTGTCAGAGCTTTCATCACTAGTCAAAACTGCTAAGCGGCTCCAAGAGACACAGCGTCTGGAAATTACTCCCGTGGAAGATGTAAATGACATAATCGACGAGATGATTCTCAAGGCGTTTAGAATTGTGACAAAGGGTGTCCGCTTTTTGGATATACTTGAAGAGGATCGAAGGGCACGTGCACCTGTAGCTGTAACTGTCATGGATACAGTTCAGGAAGAATCAAGTGTTCCTCCAACACCACCCGCTGATCAGTCGACCTTTGATGAACAAAGCCAACGAAGCCCCATTGATAGTGATTCTCAGACTGCCGCTAGTGTTGCTGCTTCTGAATCGAGCGATGCCACACAGGTATCAACATCAATCTTCTCGAAACGACTATCGTCACTCAGCTCTCGCACAGGCCCAAGCTCGCATAGATTATCTCAAGGAAGTCTTGCACAAGCGCACCGCTTATCAGCTACAATTTCCCACAGAGTTTCGCTCGCTGGACCCTCGTCAGTCTCGCGAGCTCATCATCTTGTCACTGAACGTCTTAACCGCAGCCACGACACTTTTCTCTCCCATTTGGGTTCTTTCATCGGGCGCCTGCATCTTCAATCCCAATCCCGCCCTGAACTAGCTTCAGCTATTCGTCAGTCCGCATTATCTGGTGGAGAATTACTTGCAGTCGTCGATGGTGTTTATGACCACATTAACTCAAGCTCAGAGGCTCTCGCCCAGGCTCGATCCACTATGTTTGCACGAATTCAAGACCTGGTCTTTTCTGGCCGCGATACCCTGGTCAGCGCTTCCTCTGAGGATGCTGACTTGATCATGCCCCACGACAACACACTACTTCTTGCGTCCGCTACAGGCTGTGTTCGAGCCGCCGGTGATTGCGTTGCCAAGGCAAAGTCAGCAATCGAGCGCATCGGCGATTTCGAATTCGAGCTCGAGTCTAGCAGCCTCGGAATCGATCTTAGCATCTTGGACATCGACATGGACGAGCGAGCAAGGACACCGTCAGTTTCTGAGCACCATGCGGAGAACAGCGCATCTGATACTGCTAGCGTTGCTGGGTCAAATCGAACTTCAAACTCCTCCAGACGCCTCACTGTCATCGCAATTGACAAGCCTCTCCCCGAGGTCCCCCAGGTAACGACACCTACCGATGAACAGCCCGTTCATCAATCGCCTGGCTCTTCTCGACGTTCATCAGTTGTCGATGACAACATTTCTAGCGTTACATCATCTATTTCTTCACTACGACCCTCTCTCCCCCCTCTCCCCAAGCTTTCCACTACTATTTTGGCAAGCGAAGATTACAGTCCTGTTGATAACCATGACGGCGACTTTAACTCATCTTCCCGATTTGACAGTATGGTTGCTTCCAGCGCTGGCAGCAGCGCCACTTACCTCAGCCGCGACTCTGAAGTCAGCATGGTTTCCCAGTCATCAACACGGGCTACCACGCCTGATCATGCTCTCGCTCCCCAGAAGCAACCTTCGTTGTCAAACTTGAGCAATGGCGGCAATTCATCCCATGCAGAGGAAGTTGATGTTGAGTCAAGACTCATGGAGAAGACCTTTGCTCATGAGCTCATGTTCAACAAGGAAGGTCAAGTCACTGGTGGTTCCCTCCCAGCTCTTGTCGAACGCCTCACCACTCACGAATCTACTCCCGATGCCATGTTCGTCTCTACCTTTTACCTTACCTTCCGCCTTTTCTGCACACCAATCCGGTTTGCCGAGGCGCTCATTGAGCGATACGACTATGTCAACGACTCTCCCCATGTGGCCGGGCCCGTCCGCCTGAGAGTATACAATGCTTTCAAGGGCTGGCTTGAATCCCACTGGAGGGATGAGACCGATCGGCACGCTCTTGACTTGATCATGCCATTTGCCGAGTTCAAGCTGGCCTCTTCTCTGCCTTCGGCTGGTCGACGTCTCTTTGAGCTCGCTCAGCGTGTGTCTGGCGAAGGCTCTCTGGTGCCTCGCCTTGTTTCCTCGATTGGCAAGACCAACACTGCTGCTTCCTATGTCCCCGTTGATACTCCTTTGCCCATCCCTGCCATTACCAAGGGTCAACTCAGTCTTCTTACTTCTTTCAAGATGGGCAACGCTCAGCCTAGTATCCTTGACTTTGACCCTCTGGAGCTGGCCCGTCAATTGACCATCAAGCAAATGAACATTTTCTCATCTATCCTCCCCGAGGAGCTTTTGGCTTCGCAGTGGATGAAGAAGGGTGGAGTCGACGCCCCCAACGTCAAGGCTATGTCGTCTCTTTCTACCGACCTGTCCAACCTCGTCGCTGAGACCATTCTTCAGCAGCAAGAGGTCAAAAAGCGCGCGCAGGTCATCAAGCAATGGATCAAGATTGCGCACCAGTGCCTTGAGCTTCACAACTATGACGGCCTCATGGCCATCATTTGCAGTCTTAACAGCAGCACGATCAGCCGCCTCCGAAAGACTTGGGATACCATCTCTACCAAGCGAAAGGATATGCTTCAAACCCTCCAAGATCTGGTCGAGCCTTCCCAAAACAACAAGGTTCTGCGAACCAGACTTCATGACCATGTTCCACCCTGCTTGCCCTTCCTCGGCATGTACTTGACCGACTTGACATTTGTCGACATTGGCAACCCTGCTACCAAGCAGATGTGCCTCGGCCCTGAGTCTGAGGAAGATGGCGCTGGTGGCATCACTGTCGTGAACTTTGACAAGCACGCCCGCACAGCCAAGATCATCGGAGAGCTCCAGCGATTCCAGATCCCCTACCGACTTACAGAGGTCCCAGATATGCAGGATTGGATGTCCTCACAAATCAGCCACCTCCACAACAATGAGGAGGGCAATGGTAATGTCCAAGTCAAATACTACCGCAAGAGTCTGCTCCTGGAACCCCGCGAGACTGCCAGCCGACCTACTGTCGACACATCAGCTGCCTCCATCGTCGGCGTTGCAGGTACTCGTGCCGATCTTTTCAGCTGGATTTCCCGCGATCGAGGCACGTCGACACCTACTCCTACCCACACATAAGACTTTATGTCTATCACTTTCGACCCAAACCGGGTCATCACTATTTATCGTCACCATCACCGCATGCACATATTACCTCCCATCAGTAACTACTTCATCTTTGATACCCCCCATTTTGTTTGAACTTTCAGCAGATGGGAAACATCGTCATGTTTCTTATGATCTCTACATCCACCAGCACAACGGCGTTAACTACATTTTGGTTTCACATTTATGTTTTACGGTATTCAGTCCCCATGGTGGGACTTGATAAGAGAGATATTCTCACGAAGCGCGAGCGCTCAGCTCTTTGCGGCTTGAAGCATCCATCGAAATTGCGTTTATGCCAAACGCCTCTGTTATTCCTACAACAACTTTCAGGGTACAATTTCACAATGGAACAGCTTGCACTTTTACCTTCTTTTTCTTAACCTTCTTTTACTTTCCATTTTCCGCGTCCTTTCATTATTCTCTTCCGGCGAAGAAGGAATAAGGCGCGGAAAACCAACAACTTTCACGGCACAGGTGCATTCGGAAACGGCCAATAACGATGGGAAAAATTCGCAGGGCACTTGCTGATAATTCGGGTTCTTTTTTAATGTATTCTCAATGACGGAGGGCTGGGACTGTTTAGTCCGCCTACGCAAAAACGAGCGTATTTGATTCTCAGTGTATGATCAGGGATGGCCTGCAGCCTATGGTTTTTCTTCATTTTTCTAAATCCATCATTGCACTTCTGGGAAAGGAGTCTGGTGATACAGGACAGGACTGGAGATGGACGGAAAAGAAAGACAAAAAGGGTGTATTCTGCAACAGAATAGGAAGAACAAAAGAATAATAAGGATTCATTTTCCTTCAATTGGTTTCCCATGCATAATGTGACTTGACTGAAATCAGTGTATTTTAATGTGACTATAAAAACATCCAAATTCATGGGTAGTCTCTAAGCGTAGCAATCTAAGACGAATATCTTCCTGTATACCATGCATATACAGACAGCTTCGATCATTACAATTGACACTATGAGATAAGCTTCAAGGAAGAACCAGCCGTTGCAGGCCATCGCCTAAGATATATAACTGCCAAACCTAATTGACAAAACTGTCCGTGTTATGCAATGCCATAAATCATCACAAGTCAAAACATAGCCCCTCCAATTCCACTGATCCAATGTGTACACTTCAAAACGCCAAGTATAATTACAATATTAATTAAGTATTCTTGTATATAGTAGTGTTTTAACTTTTAGTTCAAGATTCAATGTCTGTGGTCTTCTTGGTCGTTGGCGCAACGACAACGTCCTCGATCTTCTCGTCGCTGAACTTGAGGTCTTCCTCCATGGAGATGGAGTCTTGGATCTTCATAAAGATCACTGGTGCAGCGATGACGAGCGAGGCGCCGAGGCAGGCCCATGTTGCGGCAAAGATGGTGTCGAAGGGCTTGCCGAGACCGTCCATACGCCAGAAGATGGCAGCGCCGGCGGATTGGATACCCTTGTAGAAACCTAAAATGCCGGGTTAGCGATGTGTCTTGAAGTGAGAAGAGGAAGCCGAACTTACCAGCAAAGTTGGCGGTCTTGCGGCCAGAGTTGGAGAGAGCGCCCATGTACCAGTAGATGCAAGTTTGCCAAGCGGCGTCGAAGAATCCGTAGAAAAAGTAGAGGATCATGGGAGCGACGAATCGCTTGGCACCGTCGTCCCAGTCGATCTTGTCATTTTCATTGGCGGGATTCATAGCGATCTCGCGAGGTCGCTGATCCTTTTGCCAAGCGTAGCCACCGCCCCAGATGGCGAAAGTCAGAACGAAAAGGACGACGAGCGAGATTTTTGCGCGGACACTGCGGCGAACGCTCGAAATGTCGAGGGCGTAGCCGATGATGAGAGCGCCGAAGATCTGGGCTAGCCAGTAGAGCAGGTTGTTGAGAGCGCGAGTGCGGACGTTGAACTGGGCGAGGTTCATGTTGACGTTTTGGTAGGTGTAAAAGATGTTGGAGGAGAAGAACATGGGGAAGAGGAGGACGACCCAGGGCGCGCTGTAGAGAGTCTCCCAGAGGCCCTTGATCTCGGTGCTCCACGAGGGGTTCTTCATGACGATGACCTTTGTGTTGTCTTCACGGACGATCTTGTCGGCGTCGCAGATCATGAGAGCGAGGATGGCACCGATAGCCATGAGGGCGATGAAGGCGGCATAAGTACCATCAGACACGGGACCTGCTTTCTTGTTGATGTTTTGGGCGAGGGGGATCTGTTTTGTTACTTAGGAAAAGCTGAAGGATGAATATGTTTTGGTCGAACTTACAAGAGAACCGATGACAGCACCCATGTTGAAGATAACCCAGAACCAGGAGATATATCGTCCCTTGCTCTGCTCAGGAGGATAAGACATCATGATAGAGCCCTGGGCAGCCCACAAGAGTCCAGCACAAACACCAAGAAGGGCACCAGCAAAGACGACAAAGGGCATGTTCTGAGTATGCGAGTAGCACAAGAACGAAGCAGCATAAACGCAGTATCCCAAACCTCCAATGGAAAGAGTCAACCTCAGTCCCAACCTATTGGCAAAAGTTCCAGCAAAGAAACCGACGACAGCAAATGTGCTGTAAAGAGCTGTGTTGGCGTGATCCTGGGCCTCATTGGAGACCTGGCCGCCACCACCGAGACCCGTCAGGGCGTTGAACATGCCGGGGCATAGGAAGCAGACGATGGAGACCATGAAGAGCTGGACTTTAGGCGAGGCGTACCAGAGCTCTAGACGGCCGAGGCGTAGGGTTTTGTACATCCATCCTTTGGGACGGAAGCCGGCAGCCGGTGAATCTGAGTCTGCGGTGTCTGAAGACGCCTGAGCGACGTTGTGTTCCTTTTCGTGTGTAGACATTGTGTGTGTGTGTGTGTGTGTGTGTATGTTGTGAAGTTGAAGTGACCAAGGGTCAATGTCCCCTATATATGTGCGAGTAGTGAAACCCAATTGAGGACGAAGCGATGAATATCTATGAACAGATAGAGTAGAGAGAAAGAAAGATTGTCCAAATGAACGGACGTTGCAGAATTAAAGTAGTTTGAAGAAAGGAAGGAAAAGATGGAGAGATCGAACCAGTAAAGGCACGCGACTAAATCGCCGTCCGTGTTGCCCAAAAATAAACCGAACCCCTGTTTCTTCCCACTTGAAGTTTATCACGAGAAGGCGAAGCCGTTTGGCACTGATGGAATGGAAATTGTCCAGGGGTCTAAAGCTCGTGAGATCAAAAGATTGGGTGGGACTGGAGAGTGAGAGATGGGGGAGGAGTAACACTAAGGGTAGAGAGGGTGGTGCGGGTTAGTTACAGGGATGTTGACTGTTTGGATGCAACAATGGCATGTCGATCTGCTTATTACAGTTCAAGACGGTGGCGTTTTTTGGTCTCAAGACTGCTGCTAATCTAGACTGGGTGAGGTACTACGTAGTAAATGCGAGCATCGTTTTGTGATTGAGGTTATTGATTGTAAATGATCAAGTAACTGTTACACGGTGATTACATGTTATCAACATCTGCAGAGTACCAATGCAGTAAAACAACTGTTCTCGACCGAGTACAACTGTATACGATATCCAAAGTGTTCGCCAAGAACAAGTACCGCTTAAACGAGAAACTTTACACAGAATCAGGCCGAATTGGAAACCATTGAGAGATCCAATCTCAACCGCTCTCGTCATCCCCAGATTCAAAACTCAATCAAGCCTCCTCATCCTGGGGTAACAATCATCGTCGATGAGAGGCTGTTCACAGCATCAAATTTTAGTGGCGGTCCTTCTAACGGTAACGTCCGCCCATAACTACCTACGTTAGGCATGCCCTAAATGGTAACGTTTGAGTAAATTTAGTTCCGGATGGACCCAAGAAGAAAGGACGTTGTATGGATGCAACCATAGCCAGGTGTCATGGAAGGAAATGAAACACAGCAGCATTGGCTTCTGTTGCATAGCATGAATGGCCTTTCATCTCGATCATTCATATCATTGTATAATCCTATCTAAGCACGAGGTAATCCAAACATGCAAGATATCGCCTCTTTTGATATTGGTTTCATGCAATGTAACCGACGCTACTGAGCAGAAGACTCACTGCTTGGGCCCCGAACCCCAGATCATATTTAGAGCTTCTTCCAGGGGAAAGGCCCGATATTAAGCTCCGTGATTGGTTAGCTCGTCCCAAAACTCGGGATCCTACAGGAGGGATGGCTTTAACGGGTGATTTTTTGCATGTCGCCAATCACCAAGCCTTACCAATTCTTTAACAAATTACAGCACCTGAGGTGACTATAGATAGAATCAAGGTGATAACACGAAGATGCACGCCTGAGTACGAGAATTATATCTTGCTTTGGTGTTTTTCGCTCTCGTCATGTTACCAAGCAGTCACTCAACCCGCTTACTCCGTTTTCTCCTCTCTTTTCTTCTCCCCTCCTAAGACCCGTAATTCCCGGCAATGCCTTCTTGTTCTCGTAACATCCGATATTACCATTGATGAGTCTTGATGATAAGTCTCTCAGTCTAACGCTGTTCTAGGTAGGTAGCTTGTCGTCAGTCGACCAGTCCAGTTGAGTAGCTCAGCTTTTAGTAGTAATTATCTTTATCTCCATCTTCAAAGCTATGACCATAACCAGTTAATTTTCACCCACATGTAACGTTTCTTCCCAACTGCGGATACCAAGACACTACGTGCAGTCAATGTCTTGGTCTTTTATCAACTGGTTACAGATCATCAGTCGTCGTTACCAACCGTCTGAAACCTGCATGTCTAACTTGGCCTTGGCCTCCATCAGTTGCCATTTGTCCGTGATAAGTGCCAAGATAAAGCAGCTGGTTGTTCTATGTCAACGTTGTAATGTTGTGATAGTAGTGGATCATAGATATGAATGGAGCACTGTCTCCATTGTCTTGATTGTAAATTGCATACTTGCTGTATTATCACTGGTGATTGATATGATTGTCTGTGACTCTGCCCCCAGGAACCTTGCATGATAAGCCGGGCAAGATGCATGTTCCTGGTATCATGACATATTCCAAGACAAGTCCAAAGTCATGATCAAATTTCTTTGACTACGTATTGGACTCGACATGAGCATGGCCTTATCTTTTTTTATCTTTCCTTATGACCATTTCAGGCTAATGGGAGAAATCGAAACGACAGAAGACAATTTGATGTACCTGAGTGAACCTGCACATACCTAGGTATAGTCACAAGACTTTAGCCTTTTCGTTGTCATGATACCAGAAACAGTATTGACCAATTTGGGCAAGACTCAGCCAAAATATTCTTGCGATGGGTCAGACATCATGACACTCTCTTTCAGTTTCTAGTTTCAGAACATTATTAAAGTGCAGTACATGCAGGTCATAGATGTACGTATAGAATAAGGTAAGCATTGATGAAATTTACGCAATAAGTCTGGCATCGTGAGTACCTAAGTTTGGGAGACCTCAGTTTATGAACTCTGTTGTAAGCAAAATTGGAGGACAATGCCAATTTGTCAAAGCATTTTAGACGATTGCGATGGGGAAAAGGATAGAAAAAAAGACCAATCACAACTATAAAGACATAAAAAAAGGCACTCGCATATATATAACGAGAATGATGTGTTCTCAGTGTCATTTTCCATCATGATCTCTTTGTCGCATGTTTGAATGGTCTTATGATTACCTGCCCATCACGTGTACCTGACAAATTCTCACGCTCTGATTGGCTCGGACAAGACCGGGTACCACCCTGACGTACCAGCGGTTTCCGGGAGCAATCGCCTTTTAGCACCGAAGAACCGGGGCTGGTTAGAAATCATACTGCATCTCAGTAGCCTTAGCCTCTGTAGTCACCAATTTACTTCTTCTCAACACCACAACCTCACATGCGCCAACCATGTTCACCTCAAGATCGGTAGCAAGACTCGTCCTACGACGAGCATGCTCTCCTCTTCCTGTTTCCTCTCCTCTGAGGCAATTCTCCACATCGAGACCTCTCGCCGTTAGCTACCACTCCTATACTCTTCCCACCCACACCTCTACGCCTCCCAGAAACGACGATGTCCCCGAAACATCAATAGCACAACCCGATCCTCTTCCCAAAGTCCACGAGACCCGTCCGCCTCCCCAGCAGCCTCAGCATCCTCAGCCGCCAAAGCAACAAGAAGCTGCGACGACAACAACGACAACGCAGAATGACGTTCCCGCCACCTCGGCATCAGCCCCGAAGCTAAACGAGATGGAAGCCCAGAAGCCGAAGGCCGCCCGACCGCGATCTAAGCTACGCCCACGCAAGGCTGCTATGAAATTGACGCCCTCTGCGGTAGAGCAATTAAGAGAGTTGCTCGATCAGCCCGAGCCGAAGCTCATCAAGGTCGGCGTAAGGAACCGAGGATGCAGTGGTCTAGCGTATCACCTCGAATATGTCGACAAGCCTGGCGCTTTTGACGAGACGGTTGAGCAGGATGGTGTCAAGGTCTTGATCGACAGCAAGGCGCTTTTCAGCATTATTGGAAGCGAGATGGATTATGTTGAAGACAAGCTCAACCAGCGCTTCGTGTTCAAGAACCCCAATATCAGTAAGTTGTCACTTAATTCAACAGTTTTGCCAAGATACTAACGACTGTTTCTAGAGGAGGAATGCGGCTGTGGCGAGTCATTCATGGTCTAGATTGAAATTGGCGTTGAAACATTGCATATCACAAATGCATAATAAAAAATGGAAGCATCATCATTTACGAGACGACATCATTTGTGCTCAGACGCGGCATCACTCACAGTTTGTGGCAGGGAAGCCCTGCCATGATCAGTGCCATGTCGGAAGTAGGGCAATGAGCAGCATGCATGATGCATCTGCATGTCTCTGTCTCGTAATAACCGAAACAGGAGCCGGCGGGTGGAAGGCATAGGAGCCAGTACCTCGAATCGGCATAATCAACGGCGTTGGGTTAGACTGGAGGGAGGCATCATCTCCCTTTGTTTTGAGAAAACACATTATATTATATACCATTGTACTTCTTGGGTACAGAATTGAAGATACAAGTCATGGCGTAATGACATAAATAAATGAGAAATATGTTATTGTTACATTGATATCGTCAATATTGTCATTGGAACACCGCATGTTGAAAACATTGCTCTGCTTGGTGTATTTTGATAGAGATATCAGTAACAGTAACGAGGGCTCCGATGCGTAATTGATGGCAGCGAGAACGTGGAACTTTTGCCTCGAATTCTTCATACGCAGTTATGTCATTTTCAACATCAGTTGGTGTTATAAGAAAATCTAACATTTTCTGTCAAAAAGGCGTGCATCCCATCTGTTCGTTCTTTTATGTTTCGACGTGCAAGAGAATGATTGAAAAATCACATGACTTCGTGATGTGTGTTGCTTTAGATGTTGGCGTCGACCGCGCCCTTTGACCTGTCGCCTCCGTACATTTAATAGACGGTTATAATTCTTTCAATTTTTGGCTTTATCATCCAAAGACATATCGTAACCACTCAAACACACTACATTTCATTTTAAACTTACCTGAAGCACCTTGACCACAAGTTCATATACTCTCACCCTTTCGATAGTCTCTTATACAGCAATGGTTACTGTCACAAAAAGACCTCTTGAGGAGCCTCAAGGAGATCGCAAGGCCAAGACTTTAAAGACCAAAAAAGAAACATCACCTACCTCATCCACAACCGACTTCACTACAATCATGGCTTCTCAGCTCGCGCTCATCGAGTCGTCTACACGCACAACGTTTGAGAAGCAAGTGTGGTCGCTACTATGCCAGATCCCGCGGGGCAGTTTCTCAACGTATGGCATCATAGCTGCACATCTCAAGTCGTCGCCGCGGGCTGTTGGTAACGCGCTGCGTCGAAACCCGTTCGCGCCAGAAGTGCCGTGTCATCGTGTCGTGGCTACAGGTGGTGCGCTGGGCGGGTTCAAGGGGAAGTGGCCTAAAAATGGAGAGGGTATTACTCTTGATGAGAAGAGGAAGCTGTTGAAGGGTGAGGGAGTGAGATGGGATGATAAGGGTAAGGTTATTGGGACACCGTTTGGAGGATTCGTTTGATAGAGGGATGGACTGAGAAAGGATGCGATATGTACATCTGGGGGTTGTTGATGTGCAATAATGTCGATAAATATCGAGTTGGGTTTGAGTTTGCATAGAGCGACAGACAGGAATGAAACAAAGCCCGTATTACCTATCATTGTATCACGCACTGGATGTCCTTCTCCATGGAACTGGATGATGTGGGGGGAAATACTCGGTCAACGATTCAGAACTTAGAAATTGACGATGCCTGTTGTAGCCGAAACCCGGAGACGATGGAGCAGCAGCACAAAGGGTTTCTATTCGTTGCTTCACCTTGAAAGTTCAAAACCACTTCCGACGCGGATTTGCATCACCGGTTTACGATGCTCGGTGGTCTTGTGCCGGGGTCGTAGCGGCTCGAATAGGTTTGGTGGTTAGTCAACAGTGGATCTGTAAAGCCCTGAGACGAGACAAGACAGGCAAGCAAGCTGGATCATGTTGACCGCGGGAAGGGTGTTGCAATGTGACTGATGGGAGGTCGCGGGAACAGAAGAAGTGAGTGTTTTGTATGGATTTCAGTCATGTGTGAGATGTTTGCATGGGTGCATGCACAAGTATCTACGGGACATATTGTTTAGTACCTGACTGAGATTGAAGAAGAAAGTAAGTAGCTTCATTATTTAAATATTTAATCATACTCACGGGTAAAAAAGGCATTACTTGTTAGGTATTATTACGACGTCCGTCATGATCTATTCGGTCAATATCTTTTTCCGTGTCACCAGTCACCACTGAAGCATCCCCAAAAATTAGCCCGACAAATCCCGTGGCCAAAAACAAAACAGTGGACCTCGTCAACCACAGAACAGACGGGATAGGCCCTGGTCAACTGTGGTCTCTTTGGTGGTCCTGATTTGATTTGATACGGTAGCGTACCTTAGCTTCTCGTCATCCGAAAACCTCTTTTTCTACCTCCTGTGACGAACGATACAAGTTTATACTCTCTCCCCTCCCTCCCCCCATATTCTCAATCTTTGAATCCCCTCATATTCCCTTTTTCCTCCTCCCCCCCTCAAAATCACAATGTTCAAGCTCGGCCGTAGTCGCGCTGTGGCTTCGGCCCTCAACGCCTCAAAGGTACTTTTTTATCTATCCATTATCAAATCAAGCTTGCCTTGCTTGATTGGCTTTGATGCAATCTACAAGATAAGAGAACTGTTACTAACTTTATACCTCCAGTTCGTTGCCCCTGCCGCTCGATTCCCTGGCGTTCAACAACGACGAGCTCTCAGCATTCACGAGTACCTCTCTGCCGACCTCCTCCGACAGGTAAGGTTTTATCTACTCAAACCCCCCTTTTAGCGATCATCGATCGATATTGCGAACGAAAAAGACAAAATGGGATTGGCGTTATCACGAGTCTCCTCATCACCAAGTTGCTAACCACGATTCGCTCCAATAGTACGGTATTGGTGTTCCCCAGGGTTCCGTCGCAAAGTCCGCCAAGGAGGCCAAGGAGATCGCTGAGAAGATTGGCAACGATGATATGGTTATCAAGGCTCAGGTCCTTGCCGGTGGCCGAGGAAAGGGTACCTTCGACAACGGTCTTAAGGGTGGTGTCCGTGTCATCTACTCTCCCCACGAGGCTGAGATGTTCGCCGAGCAGATGATCGGCCACAAGCTTGTTACCAAGCAGACGGGTGCTGGCGGCCGTCTCTGCAACTCTGTCTACATCTGCGAGCGCAAGTTTGCTCGTCGTGAGTTCTACCTCGCCATCCTTATGGACCGTCAGAACCAGTGCCCCGTCATTGTCTCTTCTTCCCAGGGTGGTATGGACATTGAGGCCGTTGCCAAGGACACCCCCGACGCCATCAACACCAACTACATCGACATCAATGTCGGTGTCACTGACGAGACTGCCCGCGAGATCGCCACCAAGCTCGGCTTCAGCGAGCAGTGCATCGAGGACGCCAAGGACACCATCCAGAAGCTCTACAAGATCTTCCGCGAGAAGGACTCCACCCAGATTGAGATCAACCCCCTGTCTGAGACCTCTGACCATCAGGTCCTCTGCATGGACGCCAAGTTCGGCTTTGACGACAACGCCGACTTCCGACAGAAGGAGGTCTTTGAGTGGCGCGACACCACTCAGGAGGACCCCGATGAGGTCCGCGCTGCCGAGTCCAACCTCAACTTCATCAAGCTTGACGGTGATATCGGCTGCCTCGTCAACGGTGCTGGTCTTGCCATGGCCACCATGGACATCATCAAGCTGAACGGTGGCCAGCCCGCCAACTTCCTCGACGTTGGTGGTGGTGCCACCCCTGCCGCCATCAAGGAGGCTTTCGAGCTCATCACCAGCGACCCCAAGGTCACTGCCATCTTTGTCAACATCTTTGGTGGTATCGTTCGATGTGATGCCATCGCCACTGGTCTTATCAAGACCGTCGAGAGTTTGAACCTCAAGATCCCCATCATTGCCCGTCTCCAGGGTACCAACGTCGAGAAGGCTCACCAGCTCATCAACGACTCTGGTCTTAAGATCTTCTCCATTGATGACCTACAAACCGCTGCTGAGAAGTCTGTCCAGCTCTCCAAGGTCGTCAAGATGGGTAAGTTGCACTGAACCTCGTTTTCTGTTAATTCTGATCGCTAACATGCCTGTAGCCCGTGACATCGATGTCGGTGTCGAGTTCACCCTCGGAATCTAAGCAAACATAACTGCGATCCCCCATTGCCAGATGAGCATGGGTGAGGATATGATATAATAAACAAACGTGTGAGACTGAGCTCTAGAGAGGCTACGGTTCCAAACAAAACCGGGAGTGGGAATCAAACACTCATGGAAGAGTGGGAGATGTGGGTGGATATTCCTGTTTTTAATTTAGCATGCATCGGTCGGTCTTGGAGCCGGTGGCTCTTGAGACGTATGATTTCCAGATGCACTCGAATGTATCCGAATGGTTCGATAGAAAGGACGGATGGTTCAAAGGATGAACGGGCGATATGGTCTCCAACAAGATGATTTTTCGCATATCCACGCCCTGCAACTTTGCGTTTGTTTTCTGTTGATTCTGTGCTGTATGTGAACGTTCCTAGTCGTCCGTTGAAGCGTAGGTTTGAAGTCCATCAGAAAGTTGGGCTGAACGGAGAGCAAGAAGAAAACATGCCGTATGGCGTGATTCGAATGACTTGAGAAGCTGAACTTGACTGTGTTACCCAGTGACTTCACTGAGACGAGATAATCGAGTATGATGAGCAACAGTATCATACTAGTTCAAGTATAGCAGAAGAGTCGAGGTTGTAAAAGGAAGAAACTCTCCCTTTATTAATCATGTTGCAGGATCCGTCAGTACTGAGTCA
>NC_026476.1:6390988-6392288 GCF_000240135.3 Fusarium graminearum PH-1
AGTACTGAGTCATATAATGGACTGATAGAGGGCTTCTTTAAGGATTCGATTCTTCGGTCCAGACTCGGCTAATCCTTTCTCGGATGTAAGGGTCCCATTTCATGCATCGTCTCAGAACTGCAGGCCAGTCTTGAGCGGATATCATAGGTTGCCTCGTTTGAACTGCTGCATGTGATGCTTGATCAGAGGCTACAGTTGCTGGATTAATCAGAGGGTTATAAGAAAAAATAAGATTTGAGTGACAAAGTAAACTTAGACTACCTAACGGTAGATGTGCATCAAGTCAACAGGCACACACCGAGAGCAAGGCTTGGCGATCGATCTCTTGGGTGCATCATCAGCCTACTCCCAAAACCTGACCCCTTTCTACAACCCAAACTTTGCTCTGACCTTTACAGTGATGTGTATGATATGATCATGAATAACATATTAAACCAACAAGAAAAACCCTGCTTTATCATATCATAATCTCCCTTTTATCCTCGGTTATTGCTCCCAGACGGCCACGACCCATCAACTATGACGGATACAAATAAAGAGAGAGAGAATTTTTACATGTACTTGTACCTGTACCCTTTAAACAGTTGAGCCGCAAAGTGGCGAGCCAATAGGTTGTCATTCCGATGCTTGGCCGGGAATTGCGTCGACGTATGTTCCATTTCCAAGATCCACTGCGGAAGAGCCGCATGCAAGTTACAGAAGTAGAGGGAGACAAGGGTGAGAAGGAGTTGTGAATGCCGACAGAAGACCGATAGATTGTAAGCTGTATCTGAGATTGAATCTGTAGCTGAGAGGGGTGTCTCGTGATTGTTGCAGAAGCGAAAGACGAAGGTGTTGAAATGGTAAGCAATGATGCTATAAAATGTAGTTAATACGAATATGTATGCTGAGGATTTCTTGCTTGGTTTGTTTGGCGTGATTATAGTCATGAGTTGTAAGTGGACAATACTGGTTTAACTACAAACCTTGACCGTTGGTCTAATAGCCAAGCCATAACTATGATAGACTGCAATGGTGTTGCGATGGGAAGCAACTCAACTCTGCTGCATGTATCACTTATCAAATGTAGGGGATCAATCGTTCGTTTCTCTCATGTGCTCCCATCATCACTAACACGCAGCCATAACAAGAATAAGCAGCTCATCTCAAGCCAATCCTTTCCCAACCTAAATAACTTTAATAAGACCACTCTTCATTCACGTGTCCCCTTGCATATTCCCCCTACCAAGCCATTGGTAGAAACCCCCTTCCTCTTCTCACAGAAAACGCGGGGAAATGGGGATTTTTACCCTGGCGAGGG